>NC_073692.1:152701333-152733833 GCF_029784155.1 Uranotaenia lowii
AACAACACGTTAATTAAATGTTAAATCACACTTGATTGCTTTACAATGTAAAGCACCGATTAGAAGTTTATTTGACGCTTTTAATTGGCGAGCAGCGAATGTTGAATATGTTCTAATAAATGATAAATATCACAATCACGGTCTGATCTTCATGTATGCGCTCCGCCTACTAAAAACATTGTAATTTTTCAAAACTTGATTTGTTAATTACATCTAGGATATTCTCTCTTTGCGAGTTTCTTACCGTATTTTTTTTCACCTGGAGGCAAACTAGAGGCAACCTAGGTTCGCTCTAACTGCTGTCATCGTGCTCATTTCCTGCTGCACTGCTGCCAACTGTGAAATTTACGAACAGAGTGAGCTCAAGTGTAAACAAAGTGAGCATATTTATAAGGTTTTTCAAACACTTATTTCATAAGTTAAAAAAGGTTTTTTTGGTCCGTTTCTTCTACAAGTTTGTTGTTTAATGTAAGTAGATTCATATTTCGTATAGTTTTTAAAAATTTATCAAACGATCTAGTGACAGATGATTAAAATAAAATGCATGTTTAATTCATTACTTTATAGAACTCCACAAAAAACATTATTTTATGATGAATTTTTGTTTGAACCCTCCCCGTTTTTTTCACTAGAAGTTAATAGAGATATAACTACACTCAGGCAAATTCTTATTATAATTTTCATAAGATGCGTCTTATGAACCGCTTTTTAGAGTGCAAAATTGGTTTTCATAAGAGTCTTATGACATTCTTTCTATTTTCATAAGAAGTTCTTATGAAAAACACAAGAAGCGGCATTGTGAAAAATAATGAACACATTCACTCCATTAGTCTGTTTTTCATCGTCATACAAAGGACTCACTAGTTGTGGAGTTATAAGTTTTTGTAATAGTTAAATGTGATTTCGATCTTCTAAATGGTAAGTTTGAGTAGGAAATCATTTTTTGTGAACGTTGAAAACATTTATTTACTCAAGTACTTTTTTGTTTACTTTTCAGTTTGCTGACCACCGTCTAAAATAATTTTATTAATGGACCGGTTGCTACCGAATAACTTTATTGGTATCGAGTGTGATGTGCTGCTGATAGTGATATAATTTGAAAGAAGTCGGCCGAATAATAAAATTAAAGTTTTAAATATCAAATTTTTTGAATTATTTTCACCAAAAATGACATTTCCTGTTTCCATAAGACCCTCTTATGAAAAGCGAAAATTTCTTATTGGAGTAGGTGTTCATTTCAGAATTCATTCGCGTCATAAGACAATCTTACGAATTTCATTAAATTTTCTTATGGCGCCACTTCATAAGAGAATCTTATGGCATATATAAGAGTATTTTTCTGAGTGTAGTTGCAAAATGATTTTTGGTAGAATTTTTAAATTTGAAAATACCGAATTTTTTAACATAAAAAATCACTGATTTCATTGACCAAAATAAGCATATTAGAACAAAACTAATTCTCTAGCGGAACCGGTTGTGGAATGTAAATAAAGGTCAAACGACCTTGGTGTGTTTTAATTTATTTACTTAAAAAGTTTTGAATGCTTAGTCAGCCAAAAATTGCAAATAAAGTGTGTTTAACCTCAAAGATGCATGCAGTTCGAGTAAGCGAATAATGACTATATGCGAATGGAAGGCTACAGTTTATGTTGTCTATTTACTAAGTTCATTCGGTTACAATTTGGTTATTTAAATAATGTAAAAATGATCTTTTTTCCGAACACTTAATAAGTTTAGAAAAAGTTAAAATAGTTACAAGGAATGAATGGAAAAAAAAGTTCAGCGATTAAACATACAATTATTTAAGAACGATACTTCATCACACGATTCACATCTGGTAATCAATTTAATAAAGCCTCACATTATGTTTGGCAAACAATTAAAAAAAAATCAAATTATCGGTTTAATATTAAATTGCTTTTAAAATGAGATTCTTTTTTAATTTGACATCAAGTATAAATAACTAACATGTCTAAGATTTGTTGATATTATGGTTTTTAAATTTTTAAAATTATTTAGACATGAAAAGTACATTTTTTGAGTAAAGTATAGTTTAATATTAAAGTAATAATAAATTTTGCATAATGAATGCTGATTTTTGTATTAATTCACTTACCTTTGTGTATATTTTCAACTGAATCAATCCAAAAATAACAAAGAAAACCAAAAAAAAAAGTCAACTTTCAAGCCGATTTACCATACCTTGAAGACCTGACACAACCAAAACTCGCTAATATGTGATTATTCGAACATTTTTTAAGAATATAAAGTTGGAAAAAATTGAAAAATGATAATTTTTCATTGATAAAATCACTATTTAAAAAAGCTTGTTTTTTAATACCATTTGAAAGCACTGACTTCAACCACATAATACTCACCCTGAGAATACATTGAGAAAAATAAAAAAAGCAAAAAAAGAATCTTGAATAGTTTTCCGAACTTTCCCTTACGTCAGTTTTTGTGAAAATTCGGCAAGTGTTTCAAAATTTCACTTTTAAAAGTGTTGTTTCCATGCATCATTTGTTTACATTTTCCTTCACT
This sequence comes from Uranotaenia lowii, assembly GCF_029784155.1. Taxonomy (NCBI): domain Eukaryota; kingdom Metazoa; phylum Arthropoda; class Insecta; order Diptera; family Culicidae; genus Uranotaenia; species Uranotaenia lowii. The sequence continues at coordinate 152,703,875 of NC_073692.1, forward strand.
CTGTTCAGCTGTCAAAATCCAGTGCGCCCGACCCCCATTGCTCGAGAGGCAACCTACACAGTAAACGAAAATTACCGAGTTCGGTAATTATTTTACCGAAATCCTAACATGTGGAGATCGTTAAACTGTTCGGTAATTTTTTCATGGCTGAGAAGTGACAGCTGTCAAATATTACGGACCTTTTTCGGTAAAAAATAACCAAAACTCGGCTGATCATCTGTCAAAATATTGACAGTTGTCAACATGACAGCTCGTTATATAACCGACCAATCGGTATTGTTGAACCGAAATGACTTTAATTATTACCGAAAGGCCGGTTATTTTTAACTGAAAAACTAAAAAGCTCGGTTATATAAACCGAACAACTGGTAGACTTAACCGAAAAACCTGTAACGATTACCGAAATACCTAAAACTATTACCGAAATACTTGAAATTTTTGAAATTTTTTACCGAAATACCTGTAATTATTATCGAAATACTGATAATTTTTACCGAAAAAACTGTAAAAGTTCGGTAATATTTACCGAACAATCGGAAGAGTTTACCGAAATATCTGTAATTTAAACCAAAAAACCGGTCAGTTTTACCAGATAAATTCAAAAATTTCGGTAATGTTTACCGAAAAACTGGTAATTTTCACAAAATTCCTCCAATTTTTACCGAAAATTCGGTTGTTTTTACCGAAAATTTGATTTTTTTCGCCGAAATATCTGTTATTACCGCAATGCCGATAATATTTACCAAAAACTAAATTTTTCACTAATTTTTACCGAAAACCGTAAAACGTTCCGTAGTTTGGTGTACGTAACCAGCATACTGCACGAGATGATTTGAGTCTCGAATATCATCTCATGTAATATCATTACCAAACGTTTTGCGGTTTTCGTTAAAAATTACCGAAAAAAATATTTTTTTCTGAATACTATCGCATTTCTAGAAGACGCCTCAATAGCAGAGGCTCAATCTACAAATAAAAATGAGGATCAAATTATTTCATCTTTATTTTCTGTGTTATGGCAACATGGTACCGTCTCGTGGCTTTTCAAGGATTCCCTCCTCCACATTCTGTGGACAATGGCCATCTGCCACAGGTGACTAGAGGAAGGTTGTCATAGCCACGGGACCTGGAAGTAAAATTAATTTTTTACTAAAGTGCGGAAAATAAACTCATCCGATGTAAATACCTTTACTGGAGCTGCGATCAAATTAGCAATCCATTCCATGCGAAGCCCCGCGGTGCTGGCGATGTCCCAAATCCGATCGTCTATGTGCGTTCAAGTGCATGCATGGAGGCCATCGAAGCAAAATAAACTGCTGCTTCATTGCTCAAAACAACGCAAAACCGAAAATGCCGAGCAATGGCGACGACTGGCCGGTTAAAAGATACCCATCACACTCGAACACACTAAAGTAGTCGAAACGATTAATTTCGGTTGCAAGAATGAGAAGGAAGACCCGGAGTGCGAAAAAATGACAATCGAATTTTGACGTTCGTCTTGTTTGCAGTTTGATTTCGGTGATTTTTTACCGAAAATTGATGGCATTGAGATTTGTTTACATTAAAATATAAGAACTTCGGTAAGTCAAGAGCCGATTTACTGAACTCGGTAAAAACTAAACGTCAAATTGATCAATTACCGAAAATTTTCTAATTACAGAACTACTTTTGTAAAATAAATTACCGAACTCGGTAATTTTAGTTTACTGTGTAGGTTCGCTCGAAAAAGGGACGGAGTCGCCCCGAGAAAAAAGTCAGTTTTGCGAGAAGTTCACCAATACTCTCAACGTTGTTGTCAAAACATTAAACAGCTGTTTTTGGCTGAAAACAAAACAGTTGAAATAATGAACGGGCAAATGATTATTGCCGCGATTTTGAACCTCTCAGCCAAGCAAAATCGTACTATCTGCAGTCCAGTGCAATCCGCACACGAAAAACGGCAATCCGGACACGAAAAACGGCAATCCGGACACGAAAAAGCAATCCGGATGTGAAGAACCGAATGAAGGAATCCAGAAGGGAGGACAAAATGACAGCTGCATGTAAACATTGCGCTCGTTCTCACGCACACCTACGTATGGAATAACTCGAAACCCGAAACTTGCTTTTTTATTCTGACGGTTCCAGAGCCAAATCCGCAATCAAAAAAAATACGCCATCTGATTCACGTTTTATAAACTAGCTAGCCGATAAAGCAGTTCCGTCCGAGTTGTGCTAAAATTCATCATAGAGTTGTTTTTGACGTTTCTTACGCACACTTGCTGAGCGTGTACAGATGAGACGGGACAATTAACCTCAAAAACTCTCGGTACAAAAAACGGGCAGCCGGTCGACACACATGGTCGTTTTTGAGGTTAATTGTCCCAAAACTGGAAAGTGTTGGTGAAACATCCAGCATAATATCACGAACACTACCAGCGGCAAATAGGACTATTGGCGATTAGAAACATGCAAGACGGAGAAGCCTGCATGGTCGCCTAAATTCCAACTACCTACTAAAAAGAAAATAAAATGAGTTTGTTTATTACAGTTTATTCAATTTAGCAATAATATTTTGATAATGATGATGATTAATCTAAAAAACTTAAATTCTCTAGTTTTGAAAAATTGTAAAGAAATATATTATGGGAGAGTGGGGAATCATGGGCCACTTTTTTTCGTTGTTCCATAACTTCTTTATTATAAAAGATAAAATGAAAATAAAAAATGGTATGGTTTTCTACATTTTCAATGTATCATAAGGTTCTTTTTTTAAATTTTTAATAAGTTATTTTCCCCAAATTCTGATTGTTATAAAAAAAGAAAAACTTTTGGATTTTGAAAAATGGTGGGGAATCGTGGGCCACCAGATCCAAATTGACCAAATAACATGCAAAGTTTATGAGTTGACCCAAAACTGTGATTTCTTAATTCATTTCGTTATTTTACAGCAATTTCAGATGATGAAATAAAAAAGAGTGCTGTGTATGATTGAATAGATTCCAAAACCTGGCTTGTGATCGTTTTGGAAAAATTTCTTACATAGGATGGACAAAATATTTTGCATAATTCTTCAAGAAAACTTTACAGATAGGAAAAACGTATTTTAAGTTCTAAATGTGTATAAAAACATAAAAATATAGGTGATTCAAGATGGGTGGCCCACGATTCCCCACAAGCAATGATTTGCAAATTGGTTGCGTTTGTGTGACTTATTAATGTTTCATCAAAAATTCGTTTTCCACGTGAAAGATCATGACAAAACTAAGATCATAAGCGTATGAGCATATTTTTGTTTTGACCTTTAGGTTCCCCATCGATGAAATTAGCGCGTGTTTTTTTAATTATGTAAGTAAATTTTTCTAACTTTTTTTATCTTGATAAATAAAAGAGGCATATGATGCGTATTTCGGTCAACAAAATATAGGAATATATGCTCACGCAAAGCGACGACGATGACAGTTGATTTGAGATTTTTATCTCAACACACATCTGAGATATTAAAAGTGGCCCACGTTTCCCCATGGCCCACGATACCCCACTCTCCCCTACTGAATAAAGTTCGAAAAATAAAAAAGGTTTTTTTTAATTTAACAAATTTATTGAAGTCTGCTAATCTATTTGATTTTTGCTTTATAAAATATCTTAAATTCAATATAGTTAATACTTTTTAAAAATTTCGTTAAAAATCCATACAGATTTAGAATATGTAAATAAATAGAAAACTTCTAAAACCATTTTCGCAGAAGTCTTTATTACTTGCGGTCTTGGAGAAAGTTGATAAAAACCTTTATTTCAAATTTATTGAAATGCTCAGAAGTTTCTTTTAGAAAAGTGCAGAACTTTCTCATATAATAAGGTCTTAAATTCTTTACATCTCAGAAAAATGTGAATTGTATGGCCTTGTGTTATTCATTAAAACCATTTTTAATGTAGAGTTGAGAATTTAGAAGAACAAACACCAAATAAAATTGATGCTGAAATAGATTTCTTGAAGAATATTCTATATCAGCGGTAAATTTGTAATGATTTAAATGATATTTGGTATTATCAAAGTGATTTGATATTTAAAGTGGAGGGTGAACTTGTAAAGATACATACACTTTTTATTAAAAAGTAATTTTAAAGACAAAGAAAGGGAATTTTAAGTGTCAAGATTTGAGTTTCAATACAGAAGGTGAACGTTAGTGTCGTAGAATGAAATGTCTTAGGCCTAGAGTAAAATAGGAACAAATACCGCCGGAGGCGAGCAAATTTTCTAGCATGATGGTTAACACATATTTTTGAACACCTATTGGGATCAAATAATTTCATGATACAACGGTAAACTCGATTCTTGAACTGAAAATTTTACTTAGAAAAAATCTCCAATGGGGGGGGGGGGTTAAACCCCTAAACCCCCCCCCCCCCCCCCCGTTCGCACGGCCTTGAGTGGGTTTTGTAACATGAGGGAATCGTTGAGGAATAGTATAAAGATGAATTTTGAACAGGTCTCAGTGTTCAAAACCTCATAAAAATGTTATAATTTGGATTCTCCCGATGTCTGTGGAACTTTTACCATACTTCATGTTTCAGACAAACCTAGCACTTTTTATTTTGTAATGTATGTCATATTTGTAGTTTTTGTAATTTTTAATTAATTTGTTGATGTTTACGAGTTTCGATGATGTAGCCGTTTCTCAATCACTGCTGAGGATTGAATGGAATAACGTTTTTAATCGAACGACGATTTTAACGTTGACACCGCCATACCACGCGCTCGAAGCATTTTTGACTTTTTAAGCCATTTTGGTGTTTTCGATAACCTTTCTGAAAATTATCGGTCAGTCGAAAACGTTGTTGATTTCAACGTTTTGTCTTTCTACAATGTTGTAAACGGCATATTGCTAGAATATTGTAGAACCCTTATAGAAAGGCCAAATCGAACTAAGTATCCTGAATGGTTTAACGCCGAAACAATTTGCCTTCTCAAAGATAAAAGAAAGAAACATAAAAAGTATCGTAAAAGTAAAGCTCAGCTGGACAAAACTGTTTACCGGATTGCTGCCAATGCTTTCAATACTTTGCATAGAGCCCAACGTATCACATATTTGAATGAACTTCAAAGAGGTATTCAATCAGAACTCCAACTCCAAACGTAAGACAAAGTTAGTCCCGAAAAATATATCCTATAACAACAAAGACGCCAAAACCCTTGATGAGGCTTCGGAATTATTTGCGAATATTGCCACCGCATTTACAGCGTAAACGATATAGTTCCAGAGCTAGAATTCCAAACCGCGACAGAAGTCATTCCTGAGCTGAGAATATCGATCACAGATGTTCGACGAAAAATTTTGCTGCTTGACGAATCCAAAGGTAGTGGACCTGATGGAATTCCAAATTCTTTTCTTAAAAAATGCGTTAACGCCTTGGTGGAGCCGTTATTAATGCTCTTCTCAACTTCAATTCGTAGAGGTAAGTTTTCGAAATTTTGAAAAATCTCCCACATTCTGCCAATCCATAGAAATGGTTCAAAACTGCCTGCTGGAAATTATCGTGGGATAGCAATTCTGTCTGATATACCCAAACTGTTCGAGAGCATAATTTATGACCAAATGTATCCCTGGTTAGAAGGGAAAATGTCGGACTTTCAGCATGGCTTTTTGAAAAAGCGATCAACGGTTACGAACTTGGCAGAATTCGTCTCTCGATTTTCACAATGGATGATGAAGGGTTTTTAAGTCGACGCTATTTATACCGACATGTCAAAGGCTTTTGACGTGATTAACATGAATGCTCTCCTGTCAGTGCGGTGTAAAAATGGGATCACCGGAATTTGTCTTCAGCGGACTCGTTCGTACCTGAAAGAAAGAGTCCAATTTGGGGGGGATAAGCGAGATCCAGGGTATTTTCGGTCAACAGCGGCGTACCACAAGGGAGTCACTTGGGACCCCTTCTTTTCGTTACTGTTATGAACGAGTTTCCCGGAGTGCTGCATGACGTGTTTGTGTTGATACACGCAGATGATCTAAAACTGTACCTCCCTGTGCGACACCCAAAGGATTGTTTGACCCTACAAAATGTGCTTCATTGATTTTCAGAGTGTCGAGTTGGATGAAGAACTTAGTTTTTCAAAACATGTTGAACAAGTCGTAGCCAAAGCAAACTCTATGTACGGAATGGTAAGCAGGATTTGTAACAAGCTACACAAATTTGAAATTATTAACAAGTCGTGTTTGAAACCTTAGTTTGTTGATACTAAGTTATTGTAGTTCATAGATGTTGGTTCTTTTATTAGTTTGACATAATTTGATTTATTTATTTCATCTTGATACTTAGAGATCTTTGCTTATAGCAAGATGCCACAATGAGAAACTGTTCAGGTTTGTAAGCAATCAAAAACTGCGATGTCTACTTTCATCCACTTGACATTTATCATAGACTTTTGTTCAAAGATATTCTAAAAAGATTTTGCTCATTTTATATATCTACTATATTATCTTTATTAATTTATAACGTTCAAACCATAATATTTCGCGATTTGACATAGATATTTCCACTTTTATCATTCACGCGTGGGTATCCATTTTCCCCATAAAGCTAAACTTTTGATAAGGAAATCATGGTGAACAAATGCAGATGCTCCCTCGTGTAGGAAGTAGGTATTGTTATTACTTTTCTTGCTCTAGATATACAACCGCTGATGCACCAACAAGCCCCTGGCAGTTCGTTTACAAAACTGAGCCACGACGTAAGCGCTGAAAAGTCTGGGAACGAAAACTCGGAAACAGCTGCATATCCAATCCAATCCACAAGTGAAGTTGGGATAGAAGTAGGTTTCCATTTTTTTTTGTACGATTTTTTTCAAGCTAAACCGACCGTTTGGAATGTTTCATGGATAATTGCCTTAATGAAATCTAATCCAAATTCATTGGTAGGTTAACAACAAAATATATTGTAGTGTACAGAATGACTATATGAATATTAATTGAGATATTTTCTTAAATAATACTAAAACATTGATTTAAAATAATTCTTCGAAATTGAACTGAATAACCCATCAAAAATCTTGAAATCTAAAATAAACTCAAAAACGGGAATTAATCATCAGCGTGTAAAACGATGACTGTTTGTAAAAGAGAGTGAGAGAGAAAGAGGAGAGCAATCGATACGTTGTTGAAAAAACGGTCATTCAGTGAAATAAATTTGGGAAGAGTAGATGCGGATTTTATTCTCTAAAAATTTATGTTTAGATAGAAAAAGTGCTTTCTGAATTTTCTCAAAAGAAATGTTTAGAGAAGTTCACTACAATGGCGCAGCTTAGCAGCTCCCGGTAGCAGTTTTCGGTAAGAAATAAGTAAAGAACCGAAGTCGAAATTATTTCGACAAAGTGACGCTGGAAAATCAGCAATTGTAATTGAGGTTAGTATGTTGAAGCGCAATTAAATTCGTTGCGTTCCTTGGTGAATTTTTATGTGAAAGGTTACTGATGGTGTTGGTTGATGGTGAAAATAACAATTAAAGGTTTAGATACTATACTACAAGGAGTGCTAGTCTCTGAAAAAGTCACGATAAAGATGGAAATATATGCAATCGAGTGCTAGTCTCGAAAATTAAATACACAGAGTGCTAGTCTCTGAAAAAGTTACAATAATGATGAAAATACGCATTCGAGTGCTAGTCTCGAAAATGCAAATGGTTACTATAAATGCGAATCCAGAGTCGAGTGCTAGTCTCGACTTTGGAGAAAAATATTTATTGAAAGAGTGCTAGTCTCTTTCAGTTAAAAAAAAATCGAAATCATTCATACAATTCTGGACAATTAAAAATATCGAGCGATAGTCTCTGATCATAAGTTAAAGAAATATTTTCGAGTGCTAGTCTCGATTAAAATTGTGTTCAATTTATGAGTTTTTGAATGGTAGATAGAAGCATGTGAATTTGTCATGCTGTTTGATAAATGTCAAAAATGCTTGTTTCTTGTAAGTATACTGAAGCTTTTCATCTAGGTATTGAAATGGAACACCTTATAAATGACATGACAATAATGATTTTGCTTTGTAAAGGCTTAAGTATCTTGAAAGATTAAGGACCGGATCGTTATTGTTGGAAATTAAACGTGTTGATTAACATGTATCTTTAAGTGTGTTTCTGTAGCAAAATCCTAGTATTTAGACATTGAGAAAGTATTCAGTTATTCTAATGTAGAGATTATTTATTTCAATTACAATAGAGAAAAAAAAACATTAATGCAGCATAACTGATCAAATAAGATTGAATTTTTATTCTGAACTGTAAAACAAGTTTATTTCATCAGTGATAATACACTTTTTTACCCTTGTTCGATAGTTTCTTATTCAAAATTAGAAATCTGGAAAATGGACGATTGAAATTACCTAATAAATTCTGAAATGATAAAAAAAAATCAATAACTATTTACATGAGCTGTGAACATACGATAGCAAATACAGCCTTAAACGATTCAGGCTTTGAAAATGCGAGGCATTGGGGTCAAGAAAGAACGGAGAATGCGAATTTTTTATTTCGATGAATAAAAAATTGCATAATTTGTGTTTCACATGGTTTTAACTAGCATTTGACATGAAAAAAAATTATAATGTCACAATTTCATCAAGAACGAGTAAAATTTCAGTTGAAGATCACTTGGACTCATGGAAACTCGAATCCCAGTTATATGGCGGATGTAAGAGTTGCCAGTCGTACCACGTTGTACTTATGTCCAGTATTTAAGCAATCTTGCACAATGAGACAAAAAGAATATTATGATTTAACACTGACCTGAAAACCGAATCATGTTTGCAATACTTAGTTTAAATCAGATAAGGAAAAATAGAACAATTAAATTTACAGATATTTTTGGGATAGACTAGTTCGAAGAAAATTGATCGTTTTTAATTTTTATCCAAGTACATATTTTAAAAGTTGAATACTTTGATTGAATCGTTATTATCTTTATTGAAAAGTTTTATTTAAATGAACAGGGTTTATTAAAAAAATCTGTAGAGGGTTGAGAAAGATGATTAAATTTTGTTTTGAATGAAAAAAAATAATTATTTTCAACTCATAGATTTGTCATGACAAACAGCTTAGATGATTGTTGATTGTGGTTTCGGTATTACGTATTTCAGTATTTGGGCCTATGAGTGAGTGGTCCTATTAATGAAGTATAATAAAGTCATTATGATGGTTGGTAAATATGTGAACGCTTAAGATTTACAAAGAATGTTAATGTATGTATGTATGTTGGTTATCCACCATGGGTGACAGATTCACCGCAGTTTCTGTCTAAGTATGTGCTAACATGCATTCTTAGATTATTAGGTTCGACAAATCTCCAAAGCAACGGACCCGGACGCGGACCCCATGGCTTCGTATGACCTGTTATGGAGTGAAAGTATTTGTGTTAATGTAGGATTATTTGTGAAGAACGAGTCAATCAGGTGGGCTAGTTTACTTACAGGTATTCCGGCATCCGTGTATATACCTGACCAATTGGCCAACAGGCAACTGATTGACCATACCTGTTACATTGCCAGTTATAAAATAAAACACATCTTACCTGCCGGCCGCTTATGATATTCGAACCCAAAAAGTTTTCTTGCCGATACCGGAAATCGAACCCAATACGCCTGGCATAAAAATATGACTCGAGCCTATCCGCTAAAAGAGATGAATCATCCTAAAGGATGAAAATCCCGAAAAAAGCCTATTCGCTAGACCACATCAGCGCTGGCTTAAGTGTTACAAAGAATGTTAATCACTTTTAAATACATGGGCGAAGAAGCAATGGACTATTAATGATGAAAAAAAAACTTTGAAGAATTTGACATTAAACTTCTATCTTTGTGTTGAAGGGCTTATACATTATTGCATTTTCAAAAAGTACATTTCGAAGAACATATAATTATACTGTTTATGAGTTCTGCTTAATTTGAATTGAAGTATTGTGATACTTTTGCGTAAAAATGAGAATTTATCAATTGTTGAATGGAAAGTTAACTTGGTTCTTTAAAGTAATGAAGTAACTCATCTATCGGTTGAGTTAGTTTATGCTTAGAATAGAGACGAAAGGCAATGTAGTGTACAGAATGACTATATGAATATTAATTGAGATATTTTCTTAAATAATACTAAAACATTGATTTAAAATAATTCTTCGAAATTGAACTGAATAACCCATCAAAAATCTTGAAATCTAAAATAAACTCAAAAACGGGAATTAATCATCAGCGTGTAAAACGATGACTGTTTGTAAAAGAGAGTGAGAGAGAAAGAGGAGAGCAATCGATACGTTGTTGAAAAAACGGTCATTCAGTGAAATAAATTTGGGAAGAGTAGATGCGGATTTTATTCTCTAACAATTTATGTTTAGATAGAAAAAGTGCTTTCTGAATTTTCTCAAAAGAAATGTTTAGAGAAGTTCACTACATATATCACAACGCTTTTCTCGGAATCAATAAATATAAGTTACTTTGTTGAACTTATTTACGAACTAACGAAATTTTACAACTTACGTCGAATTTGTAATGCCGTAAACATAAAAACAAATGATGCAGTGATTTTAAGTTAGTTTCAAATTATTTTTTATATCTTTCTGTCACCTAAGCTGATATGAGAAAGAAAAACTTTTTTGATAATATCATTGAGCCGATTTTCCATAATAGATAAAGCTTTTTTCTGCTTAAAAAATGTTAAAATGTGAACACGTCTTGCTCGATTTTTCAATTTAATTTTTGAGAGTCAAACATTGAAAAAACCAGCTTAAAATGTGAGAAACTATTTATCTTCATTTTGTAACCATAAGATGATAGCTAGGTTACATTATATCAAATTAAAAATTGAATTAGGTGCTGTGGTACCCAAATGTTGCATCTAACATCTATATTGCATGATGCCCCCTTTGACGGTACATTTTTTTTTACGATTGTTATTTCACAAAAAGAAATAGGAATCAAAACTAACAATTCTTAGTTTGGAAAAGTTTTTCTTCCACGATTGTAGTTTAATGATATTTTCTTGATGTGTCGAATTTATCACGATTGCCAAATTAAAGCCAACCTTAGTTAACATCTAGATAAAATGGACAATCTTTTCCAAAGGTAAACGCATAGTCATGCATAACCAGAACCAGGGCCGTAGGAAGAACCGGCTCATGGGGGGGGTTTTGGTGACAAAATTTTTCCTATAACATTTTTGCTTCAACAATGCATACACAAAGAATAGTTAAAAAAAGGAGAGTTCTATATAATTATTCAGGTTTGAGTTTTTACATTCAAAATGAGGAACTTATTTCATTTTCTAATTTTCCAAAATAAGTCCTAGAAGTTGCCGATTTGCCAAAAAGTTTAAAAATAGGGATTTTAAAATTCATTTTAAAGAAAAACTTTTTATATTAACTTAAATTACACAGTTAACGAAAATTACCGAGTTCAGTAATTTTTTTTACCGAAATCCTAACATGTGTAAATCGTTAAACTGTTCGGTAATTTTTTCGGTAAAAAATAAACGAACATCGGTAAATAGATTCTTCATTTACCGATGTTCGTTTATTTTTTACCGAAAAAATTACCGAACAGTTTAGCGATTTACACATGTTAGGATTTCGGTAAAAAAAATTACCAAACTCGGTAATTTTCGTTTACTGTGTAGAAAGCAGTAAGCTAATTCTTTTTAAGCGTGTCCATCAAATATTCAAAAATTAAAGTTAGATATTAGGTTTGCGGTTCAAATCGGATTTATTTTCTTCTCGTTTAAAATTCAAGATTTTAGTTTGAACCTTTTTTTTAAGAAGAATCTGTTACATAAATAATGTTAAACAAAAAACCAGTAAAATATGCTTTCAGTTGAATTTAAGCTTGAAAATAAAATACAATTATCATTGATAATTTATTTCATGTTTATTATCCTGTGAAATAAAAATTAAATCTTAAAATTGTATTTTCAAATTGTTATTTCTTCTGGTTTGTGTTTCAAATTGACTCTGATTTAATATAAAATTTTAATTCTGATTTCAGAATCAAAATTATGAAACTGCGATCGCCTATAATTTGAATCCTTAACGAAATTCTCACATTGATATTTTAATTTTGATTTTGAAACTTAACTTCGAGCTGAGTCTGAGTTTTTAATTTTGATTCCGAATCTGTGTATTGCCTTTTGAACCTGAGTTCGAAATCTAGATTCCGAAATTCAAAACGGTTTTTGGAATTTAAGCTCTTGATAATAATTCTTACTTATACTTATTCTCAGCGAAATTTGGATCAGAATTTTCAACAAGAAATCTCTTTTTTGAATTCTGAATTTTTGACTTAAAATGTGAATTCTTTCTTCAGTTATTTATTCGAAATTGATCTTGTGAATTTGAATGAGAAATGCGAATGATGAAGTTGTTTAAGATTATTCTATTCTGAATCAACATTATGAAACTTTTTTTAGTTCCAATTCTGCATAGGAAATGAAGTAAAAATTTCAAATCTCAAAAATGGTTTGCAATTTTAAATACTTTCTCTTAATATTCCTCTTAAATGGTGAGTTTCGAATATAGAAATTTGAAATGCAAAATCGAGATTCGAATCAGGATTTTTCTTGCAATGATGATCCAAACTGAAGTTCAGCAACAATAAACCGGATACAGAATCCGAAATCTCATCACAGACATTGAGTTTTAATTTAAATTATTTATCCGCTCGTATTCGGTCCGTACCAATCCGGGATATTTTTGCCAATATCCGCCAATATCAAAATTTTTAATAAAAAATCATGAATTAAAACACATAATTTTTGTTTACATAAATACATCAGTCAATTTCAAATCACATATTGAGCTTCCAAAAAACGTTCATATGATTTTGTTAAAATTTACTCAAAAACTTAAGACGCAAAATACCTCATTTTCATTACTCAATTCAAATTTTTATTTTATTTTGCAAATCAAGTGTAAAATTCTGGCAAAATCTGAGTGATTTGACAAGTTTAGTCTAATCCCGTTTGAATTGGATATTCGGGATCAAATTTCTATCAACGAGTTAGAAATTTTTAGAAAAACTGTAGGTGAATGATTGACCTGGGATAGTGTTTTTAGGTTTTGTCTTTATTTCTAAAAAGATATGGTTACTCTTGTATAATTTTAGTCGATCATCAAAATTTTATAGGGAATTCGTAATTTTGAGTTTAGAGAAGAACATTTTGCTTGCCATTTTTGGACCCGCATGGGGGGGGTTTAACCCCCAAAACCCCCCCCGTTCCTACGGCCATGACCAGAACGCTGAAAAAAATGTGAAAAAAATAAAACCAACTTGTAGGCATTGTATTTTGTCACCATTCATTGTAGTAAGCTTCCTCACCATTGAAGAAAAAAACTTCACACAACTGCCAACACGTCACGTTGTCATCGTTTTCCACAGCAGGTAGCTATGAATGGTGCAAAAAGCTGCACTTCATCATTAGAATAATTACTTTCGCCATGTCTTCATCATCTTAGTATGTACGAGCATGTTGACGTGAAGCAAAAAATAACCATCCAGCCTCCGCTCCGTGGAATCAAGGCTGGAATTGCAATGGCTTTCATAATACTGGTTTGCGTAGTTTTTTACAAGGATGACGACAGTATCCTGGTCACACCAGATCGCTGCCAAGATTTTACATTCGCTCTGTCCAAAAATAGACACAAAATTGTGCATACCAACTTTGTGAACCAACCCAAATTCATTCATACGCCATCGGAATGGTTATGGTGCAAGGCTTTTTTCCGCTGACAGAATTCGTTCTGGCTCAGGACACTATACAAGCAAAGCTACATATATTCGGAAGCCGGCATCTCCGTCGTCTTCACCCTCTGAATGTGCCAGCATCAGCAGCCAGCACCAGGAGCAGCGAAAAGCATCGCCTGATGACAAAACTTTAGCGTAATAACATCATCATCTGCTCAGACTTGCCGGAGCCCTTGTTATAGATGTCGCTTTACTTCCCCGCCCTGCTGTTTCCAACCCTCGAAAAAGGTCTTGCATAAATAAGCGAACCCCTTCTAGCACGGAGTGTCTCCCGGAACATTCCAGCTTCTCAGTCGGGGTTATGATCGAAAATTACGAAATGCCATTTTTTACACCATTAACCTGATTTTCCTAAAGAGAAAAAAAAACTGAAACTAGCTCTCTGGAGCCACTTTTGAACGTTTGTGTTTTATGACTTGTTGAAAAAATGTTGGACCTATTTGATAAAAAATAAAAACAAAAAACAAGTTTTCGAAAGAATTTCACCGGTTTAGGTGATCTTAGGTTATGGAAAGTGTAAACAGAAAAAAAACCTCGCTCTGGAGCCACTTTTTATGAATCTTTGAATCAAATATGTATAAAACATTGGAAAGGCATTCAAATGATTCATTTCTATTAAGCTATTCAGCAGAAATCTAACTCAAAATCCAGGTTGAATCAACAATCTAGCTGGATATCACAATTCCGGGTTTATAATTTTTCAATCACTAAGAAAAAGGCTTCCAGTACAAACCAGTATGAACTATTTAAAGTTGGTTGAAAATTAATCAGAAATACAGTTGGATATAAACGGAATATTGTTGGAAAATCTATATTTTTTTCTCCATTTTATTAAGGTTCAACACTGACAGTAACTTTTCACCCTTCAGTGGCGGCAACTGCGAACGTCCCCTCCCTTCGGCGTGGCGCGATTGGAAACCTACGAAATGTGTGTGAATGGGAAAATATTTGACTTATCTTTGCAATGCTTTCCGTTCGACCAACAACGGACATAGCGATGGATGCTGAATGGGTCAGCGAATGGATGTCACTGAATGGTTTGGAATGAGTTCGTGAGCAGCAGCTCAATGGCATTTTAAAATGCTATAAGATACCTATAGCTTGCCAATGTGCTACCGTGTGGGCGGGCGTTCGTTCGCTTTTATTGCATTCGTTGATAGGAGGAAAATTGGTGCTTGAAGGAATCATGGCGGATTCTAGTAACTACTGAATTTAGATACTGATAACCAGTAAACCACTGTATCTGCTTTTAATATCGAAGGATTATATTTATTTAGTCAACCTTCTTCGTAGTTGAAATTATTATTTAAATGGATGGTCTGCCTTTCATGATTTTTCAATCTCAAGATTGAGGTATCATGTGTGAAGATCTTTAGCTAAAACCGGATAAACTTCATTATTATTATTATTATTTCTTTATTTCATTCTTGCAACGTAAGATTACAATCTTTTTAATTGTTACAATGTGGTAGGTTGTTTTCTTGTATTTTTTATAACTAATAACTAATCGTTCCTAATTTGTTACGTTTTAAATGTCGTTCTTCTCCACGAATTCCTCTAGCAAACACCTTTTGAACTCTGATTTGTTTTGAATTGTTTTTAAATTGAGAGGAAGATTATTCCAACTAACAATACCTCTAACGAAAAAGGATCTACCGTAGTAAGTCGAACTATGCGGAGGGATAACAATATTACCAGTTCGAGAATTCCTTAATGGGATTAGTAAAGTTTTCAAATAAAGCGGTTTTCCTGTTTTTAAAATCCTATGCATTATCACACATGAGCGATATTTCTGAAAGTTATCGAAAGAACAGCCGATGAGTAATTTTTGCAAGTGTGACACTCGAGAGAAACGCGACAAATTGGAAACGTATTTTACGCAGGAATTAAGAGCAATGCGCATTCTGTTTACGGATCTTTCTAAAGCATTAGAATAAAGAAAATCTCCATAAATGAACAAGGGGAAAACATAAGTCTTGAAAAGTTTAAGTTTAGTAGAAACGTCCAGGTGATTTGTCGTTAGGTTTAATCTTTTGAGTGCACCATAGATTTTACAGCATTGAGCATTGATCTGCATTGAACTTTATCGTCTTATTGCCGGTACAGAGGATTCTAAAATTCCCAGATTCAATAAAACTTTCCCTGATGATTTTTGATACATATTGACTTTCTTAAGAATAATTTGTAGGACTGTTACTTATGGAGAAAAACAATTTGATAAATGTATTGCTTGTATCCACTTATCATAATGAAGAAAGATACACTCTACGATATGAACCTTAATTTGAACAGACTTGCCATTCGAAAATTGCCTTTTAGATTTATTCACCGAGAAAATGTGATCAAATTACATAAGACATCAAATAAGATACAGGATATTCAAAACTTTGGATGACACTTGAACATATCTTTATTTATTTCATTTTCAGAGACTTTAGGTTTTTTTTTCAAGTTTTTGCTGAGTCGTTTCCGTAGCCTTTCTTAAAAATCCAAAAACGATAGAAAAGAAGAAAGAAGAACATTCATATATTTACCATTGCTGAGATAGCCAGCGGCTTCGGCGTAGTGGTTAGAGTTCAAGTCATCTACGCCAAAGTTCATGAGATCGAATCCCGGTCATGGCATACATAGTACACTTTCTGTGGTCTGGTGGTTTTAGCATTTGTGAGATGCTAGCCATCATTACTTCGAAAGATGTGCGCTTAGAAAGAGACGAACCAGCCCAAGGCTGAAAGTCTCTATAATAAGAAAAAAAAAAAACCATTGCTGAGATATCACATTGAAAATGTGGCTTTTAGGTGCTATTGCCACTTTCTGAGAAATATCGTTAAAAGAAATGTGGCTCCAGAGAGATGAAATACTATAAGATTGGACCAAACCGAACCAAGCTTTATAATTTTCATATACAAGACAAGAAAGCCTTGATTAAATTGTATTTGTCAAACTTCACTTCCATCTGTATCGTTGAGCCGTCAACACGTACGCCGGAGCATCGTTTCGATGCTGTGTATCTGAAGGAACTTTTTACATTATTTGTTTTTCTTACCTGTTTTTCAATCAGCACTTTCCAGTACTAAAAATATGTTTATTATCTTTTATTAATATTTTCTCTTTTCTTTCCAGCATGGGGAAGTCATCGGCCAGCTCAACAGCCGGAAGAGAAAGAATTGCCGAACCTAATCCAGGTCCATCGGCCAAAAAAGTTGAAATTCCCAATTCATTCGATGTACTTCATAACATCGGTGCTAAGCTAACATTCATATTTAATTCTGATAAGAGTACTGAGAAACCTTCTTATACTCTTAAAAACGAAAAGGTTCCACCAATTACGGTCACGATTTCGGACTTCAATGCCTTTCGGGAAGAAATCGTCAGTTCCGTCAAGATTTTTTTTCAGATCGGTCGAAGGGGAACTGCTCGTATATTTGCAGAATCTTTTAATGATTTTCAAAAAATTTTAAATTATCTGAATATCCAATTTTTTACATATGACACTAAAAGTGATCGTCTTTTTAAAGTTGTACTTCCTGGTCTCACCGGCGATCAGGCACCGGATGAAATCACAACCGAATTGAATTCTTTGTTTGGTTTTTCTCCGATTCAAGTAATTCAAATGAGGAAAAGAACCAACACGAATAATATCAGTAGTGTTGGTTTTGCTCCTGAGCTTTATTTGATCCATTTTAAAAAGGATCAGGTTAATAATTTGCAAATTTTCGAAAAAGCTCGTCTTATGTTTCATTGTCGAGTAAAATTTGAACCTTTTCGAAAATCTTCTACCAATTTCCTTCAAAATATTACACAATATCGGCGTTGTCAAGCTTTTTGTTACGGCACTAAAAACTGTGAAATGAATGCCAGATGTATGCTTTGCGGCTCATTCGATCATGAAAAATCTAAATGCCTTTTTGGTGGTGATAAACCACAAACAGAATTTTTCAAGTGTGCATATTGCGCAGGTAATCATTCCTCGAATTCCATAGACTGTTCCGTTAGGGCAAAAATTATTGCTTCTAGGAAAAATCCCAAAGTTGTCAGAAATATGTCTTCTCTTCCTTCCTCTTCTCGTCTTCACACGTCAAGCCGGCAAACAACCGGCCTGTTCGCGTTGATTCAGCGCAACAGACTCATTGATTAACGTTCTCAGAGGTGGTTGAAAATGGGTTGCCCTCTTCAGGTTTAACTAATAAAAATGGGAAAAAACCAAGTCTTAACGTTCATGCGAAGGCTTAAGAAACTCCCTGAAATTCAAATACCTGTTCTTCTCCTTCATTTTCTGATCCTTACAATTTTGTTGATTTGGGTGAGATTTCTGAGGAAAAATTAAAATTTTTGCATCAAAATTTAATGGAAATGATGCAACTTATGTTGAAAACAAATTCAATGTTTGAAGCTTTCCAAACTTCTTTTAATTATGTTAACAAAATTATTATGACTTTACGATTCCCTCATGGATCCAAATAGATGTTTAAATACTATGAATTGGAACGCTAGATCTTTGCTGGCTAACCAAGATGAGTTCTTTTTTATTTTTGAAAACTCAAAACATCATCCATCACTGAAACTTTTTCAAAGCCAGACAATAACTTGAAAAGCAATGCTTTCTTTAAAATTTTATAAAACGATCGACTTGATCGACAAGGTGGGGATGTAGCTATTGTCATCAATAGTCGTCTCAAATTTAGACTTCTTCCTTCTTTCAATACAAAGGTCTTAGAAACAATTGAAATTGAATTAGAAACGTCTATGGAGAAAATTATAATTGTTGCCGCATATTAGCCTTTCCAATGTAGCGGTGAACAGAAATTGTTTGAAGGAAGATTTACAAAAACTCACCAGAAATAAATCTATTTTTTTTTTTAATTATTGGTGACTTTAATGCAAAACACCGATCTTGGAAGAATATTTCATCAAATTCTAATAGGAATATTTTATTTAATTACTGCTCTCCAGGATATTAAACTGTTGAATATCCTAATGGACATACTTCTTTCTTTTGAATTAGAAATTCCTCCACAATCGATTTGGTTCAAACGGATTTAGGCGAGCATTGTAGTCAATTAGTTACTCATGCGGACCTCGATTCAGACCACCTCCCAGTAACTTTTTCTTTATCCCAAAGTCCCACTGAAAACTTTTTAAAATCAACTTTTAACTTTCAAAAAGCTGACTGCAAGCGATATAGGAATTTTATTGAACGTAATTTGGATGTATAAGTTCCACTGAATTTAATAGAAGATATTGATTTGGCTGTAGAAAATTGGACAACTTAAATAGTCAATGCTAAAGCCGCTTCAATACCTAAAGTTAAGCATAAATTAAATCAACCTTTGATCGATGATGATCTTCAGTTTTTGATACGACTGAAAAACATTCGTTGACGCCAATATCAACGTACTAGAGATCCTTATTTGAAATTTATATATTGCGACCTTCAAAAAGAGATCAAACGTCGTTTAAATTTCATTCGTAATGAAAATTTTGCCAAAGCAGTAGAGGACATAAAACCCTACTCAAAGCCATTTTGGAAATTAACTAAAATTCTGAAAAAGCCCCAGAAACCAAGTCCTTTTTTGAAAGATGGAAATAAACTTTTTTTAACGAACGCAAAAAAGCTCAAAAGTTAGCCCAACAATTTTAGTCTGCTCATGATTTTAATTTAAAAGTTGTAAGTCCAACTGATGCTGAAATTTCCCTAGAATTTGATGATAAGCAAAATGTATTTGAAAGTTCTTGTGAGACAAAAAATGAATGAACTTAGATTGATTTTCAAAAAATTTAAAAATATGAAAGCTCCGGTTGAAGGTGAGATTTTCTATATTCTTATTAATAAGTTGCCTGGAAGCACTTTAAACTTTTATGTCAAAATTTTCAATAAATGTTATCTCTTGGCTTATTTTCCCAATATCTAAATGGAAAAACTCCAAAGTAACTCCAATTTTGAAACCTTGAAAATGTGCATTAGAGCCTTCAAGTTATCGACCAATTAGTTTGCTTCCTTCTTTAAGTAAACTATTTGAAGTAGTTATTTTGAATTGAATGATGATTCACATTAATCAGAATTCTATTTTCCCAGATAGAAAAATTTGGTTTTCGTCATGGACATTCTACTACTTACACATCAATTTTTAAGTGAAGCTATATGATTAACGCTAGCAAATCTGAAAGTTATTCAACTGGTGTTGCTCTTCTTGATATTGGAAAAGGTTTCGACAGTGTTTGGCACAAAAGTTTAGTAGCTTAACTAGCTCGATTTGACTTTCCTGTAGATCTCACTAAAAATATTCCAAATTAAAGGGTTTCCACGATGAAATTGCCACGCACAAAATGTTTCGTCGTCCATGATGCAGCATTCAACTTTCGTCAGCATGTTGAGGGATTATTTCTTGGCACGGGTTTTGGCGAACTTGTTCTGCTTCTCGTCGGGTATCGGTTGAAGGCCTCAACTACGCGGTTGTGATTTTTGGTATTGTACGAAATACTTTTTCCTTCACTTCTGGGCTTTCGATCGGTGGTCAATCTTTCCTCGAACCGCTTAAAAACTCGCGACACCGTGGGATTTGCGATTCCCAACGTTTTAGCGATGGAACGATGCGAGAGATCCTTGCTCTCGTGAAAAATGCGCAAGATTTTATCACGTACGAGCTGTTCTTTCGACTCAATTTCCGCGATGATCACATGACTTTAAAAGGGTGCTCGCAATCCCGGTATACGATTTCTCATGTGTTAAACAGAGAAAGCAATAGCCTTCACTCCAATTTCACTCCGATTAGCTGTCATTCTTATGGAAATCTGTGTAAGAGTAAAGAGCAGGCCAGGCTTGCAATTTCTCTAACGAGAATCACCGATGTGCTCGGTTTTCGATTCTCGGTAGAGATTCTCTGAAACGCACCGCAGAGATTTTTAGGCGAATCTCTGTAGAGAATCTGTAAATCAACACGACAGAGCTAACACACACTACAGTGAAAAAATGTTTCACCAAGGAGAGCGACAGCGACGGCAGCTGGCTTGGCTTGTTGCGTTTACCAACACATATGAAGCTGAACCACTCGCCCGAAACATTCATCGTTTGTTGATGCTATTATTATACACACCGTCGTGTTTGTTTTTGTCTTTGCTTTTTGGTGGCTTCAACTAGTCGGTTCTGTGTTTTCACCGGGGTGCTCTACAGTGACAAATCGTCGCACGCCGGAGCTATTGAACTTAGGTGTGTGTGGCTTTCGAAACCGGGGTGCGAATAATGTGTGGAGAGGATCGAAAAATCTCACCCGGGTGATTTGCAACTATCGCACGGGGGTGTTTTTTCCTCCGTTCTCCGTTATTCTCGGTAGAGAATGGCATCTCTGGAGCAGGCTTTATTCTTTTTAGCAAGTCCAAGCCCTAACTTGCAGGATGTAAACAATGCACTATGAACTAAATCCACCCAAATTTTCGTTAAATTTTACCCAACTGTTAAAAAGTTAGAGCAATTTCATAGTGTGGCAATTTAATCGTGGACACCCTTTAAGAAATTTAAAATCATTCACTCAGTCTTTATTATTGAACTTTCCTCATTGCCGTCAATATTCAAGAACAAAATCATTTCACTTGTTAACGGATTTTTTTCTTCCGGAACTAGCCTTTTTCCAAATTTGATGAAATAATTTCTAAAAAAATAATCTGCTGAGCAAATTTATCATGCAAATTTATCTTTGATCGAAAAGAAAAAATAATGCTCGTATCAGTAACGGACTTCAAAATACCTGTGATTATCTGGAGCCTTCCGATTTTTCGTTTGTTTTTCCGACTCGCTTTTATCGATTTGAATTTTAAAGTGATAGTAAAATGGTTAAATCGTGACTTTTAAAGAACACAATGCTGAAAAAGTTAGTGAATTGAATGATTGTGTAGCAAATTAAACTGCAAACAGGTGAACAAGATTTGATCAAGTAATTGACATATTTTTGAAAAAAATTTATGGACCAGTATTTTATTATGAATAACAATCTATCCTAGAAACAAAGAATTAAATTCAGTTTAAGAAACGCGAAGCCGCACAGACATGTCTTGAGGGTCGCAGGTGGCTCGCGGGCTGCGTGTTGCACATCCCTGGTTTAAAGTATGGTTATCCAATCTGTAAAGGTAAACCAATGATAGGCATCGAAAGCTTTTGCCTAGTACACAGAAAAAAATGTAATCCTATTTTACAAGTGAATTTACGTTTCCGCATCATTTCTGAAAAAATATATGAAATAGACTATAGCATCTTTGCAATTGCAATGATTTTTTTTTGAAAATGCAAGCAAAAGACGCAGAAACTCAATGGGAATGCATGTTTTACAGGACATTTACATGAAACTGCATGTGGTACAAGTTGTCAACACCCTTCTTGTATTGCTTTTGTATCAGTCCAATTCCCGTAGGAATTGAATTCCGTTTGCTGCTCGCAGAATATTCTAGCAAGGTTAGTTCTGATCTAAAATCTATCCAAATGTATGTGAAACGATGGTGTTGAATAACTGTAATCATTCGTCATTATTTTTCACACCGATTGATCTTTTTTTTTTTTTTAAGAAACCATAAATGCCAAAAGCAGCGGGCAAATGCAGTAAAGGAGTAATTTGTTTGTATTCTACAGTCTGCTGTCCAGTTCCCGGGAGAACTTCAAACACTTATGAACAGGTGTAAATATCGAACATAAAATCTGGTAATAAATTATGAATCCTGGTCTAACTTGTGTTTCCGAGCTTATTTCAAACATTGCAATCCAATAGGAATTTTTCATTGGGGTAGTATAATGTAAACTAACAATAAACAAAGCAGATGAATTCTATTGGGATTTTACATGAAATATGCAGCTTCATCACATCCAAAGACCGATCCCATCTATCCACATGGATTATTCTTAATACCGGTCATAGACAAATCGCATTTTTTTAAATTTTCCTAATATACATCTTCTGTGATCGAAAAATCACCAACCAACGATAACGTTTATGTGCAATACACATTTTATAAGCCGGAAAAACTGACCACAACACAAATGCAAATTTTAGGCTATCCTAGTCAGTTATATGAGGAAATACCCCAAGCAACCAAAAGTCTCATATCTACTTAAACTCGTTCCTCCAAAGTTCGAATTTCGCTGAATAAAGGTTTCAAAGGGAATTGGTACCAAATTTTCTCGAATGTGAGCATGAAAGTTACAAAAGGTTCCTCAAATAGCCTTTTATGGACTTGAAGTTCCAAAAAGTTCTACAAATAGCCTTTTTTGTGACATATGCTACATTTTTGACGACAGTGATTTCTTCTTGAAGTGTGGGTCCGCCTGGCGATTTGGATAAAAGTGATGAGGCAGAGAAACCCCGTTTGCCTGAGTATTGAGAAACCATTCAGAGAATTGCGTGGAAATATTAAAGAGAAAATCTTGATTCCAAAAATAATAATTTAGAATCGAGCCTGACCTGTATTGTTCGAGTTTAATTTTCATTTTTTTTTGTATTTTAATTGGATCAAAAATAAATGAACGGATTTATAATACTTAAATCAGTTTCCAAATGGAATGACCGAAGCATGACGTTTTTTTTTCACGCTCTTAATTTTTGTTTATTTCAAAGTGAAATAAAATCTCAAATATAAAATTACGATTCAAGATCAAGACCGCAAGACTAATATATTCATGCCGTTGCAAAATACCCTAAATGGAGTAAGAAATGTGTGAGGCACGGCCATTCGCCCAGAAAGTGCACGTCAGTCAGTCAAACGGAAGGTCAACCAATGGACGCGGATCAAGCAGCGGACAGTGGTTTTCTCTCAACAGATGGACTACGAGCGGCACACAGGTTTCGATCACAGCTTAAATGGATTCTGCATACGATGGATACCCGAAGGACTATTCCAGCCTGAAGCAAATTCCGTTTGGTAATCAGCTGCAAAATTCCCAAAGCTAAGTATTCTCCTTAATTTTAACTTCTGCATCATTCGAAATTTGCAAAACGTTCATCAATTGTCTAAATATTTGGTTCTTGAATAATGATGAAATTAGTTCATTGATTAAAATTTTGCTGAACTAGAGCAATCCAGATTTTTTTTTCAAATTTTCTCTCTTTCGATCTCAAAAGAAATTTTCTTTAAACTGTGTGTGAACATGCTGAGATCTTAAAGTGTCTTTAGGATTATATATTTAGGATATGTAAAACAAAAGAATAATTAATAAATAATAAATTAGGATGTATATCTTTTTAAACCCTATTGTAATGTGAAGTTCAATATGCTAGCAATTAATCAATGAAAAGTTAATCCTCAATTTTATGTAATACAGATATTTGTTTTTTTTTTCAAATGATTTGAGATTTCTTTTTTTTATTTTCAAATTAGAATCACTTCGTTTGGTTTTCATCTAATTATTTGATTGTTCACTTTTTTTTAAAATTTTCAAGTTATAATCGCTTTGCAAATGTATATTTACATAGGAGTTTCTAAAGGAAATGTCTAGAAGCATAGGAGGTGTAGGTAAAACGAAGATCGCACCATTTTCCAAAAATGGCTCCTGATCAACAACCTCTCCCTTACTAACGCAACCCCTTCCTGAGATACTTCAATATAGATTCGCAGACGTATAGACGGTTTCTATAGCTGGTGATACTGACTTATATTGTTTCAGAATTTTTCAAAACAAGATTTTGAAGAAAACTGGAATAACAGTTTTTTTGGTTGATCCTAAAAAGTATCTTATTAACAATCCTTCCTTCATCCCTCATTGACTACTAGGACGTGGCCGGCGCTGTTATTGATCATTTTTTAAAGGGAGAGCATGAGTTTTGTGCATTGAGAATGAGTTGCTAATCCCAAGCTGCATTCTTTTGGCCCTTGTACAAAATTTATGGCCTCGATCAGTCACGGAGTAGCAACCATTGGCGATGTGGAACTCGTTCTACTTAGCCACGCCAGCGATTATGAAATTCGAAATGCATTGAATGATTTTACACAATATAGTATTAAATTATTATTAAAACCATGAGAAAATGGCGGTATTGTTGAAGACTAATTAAAGCATTTCGGGCTTAATGATTTAAGGTGGATATGAGTAGTCAAACAAGCTAAGCTAAGCTAAATCAGTTTCCAAATGTTAAAAAAAATTCATGGGTTCGTATTCAGTATAGGATCCAAATATCTTTCCAGAGTTGAAACTCGTAAAGTCTATTGATTGTTGTAAACATCAAACAGCCGTGAATAACAACTTTAAACTGGTCCATGATCCCATGTTTCAGCAGTTCAAAGGTTGTAAAAACCACAGGATCACACAAAACTCACGAGCAACCGAGCTTTGCGTGCAACTTTACTGCACTTATAAAATTGATGACCCGAGTCTCCGGCCGGTTATGTATTGCATAGCTACTACACTTCCACCAGTTGCTGGTGGATGGCGTCGTCGTTGTTGTCGTTTGAGTCTCCGACGATGAAAACCGCAATCAAAAGTCTAAGAATAGCGTTCGCGTGCGAATGGAAATAAAACCGTTACTTTATTTATACACTATCTTGAAACTTTCCATAGCTCGCTGCTCTATCAAGACGCTTTTCCTGTTTAACCTCCCGGGAGGTCTGCCCCAGAGGATAGAAAATAGACCGGAAAAGGTTGTTGCTGTGTAAGATGCGGTTGATATTTGAAAAACATGATTCTATTTTTGCTTCGTGGAAGGCAGATGACTACCGGTTGTTTGGAAGAAAGCCACTGCGATAGTGACATAAACTTAAAAGCTGCGGTTTAAACTAGATGCTTAACAATTTAGAAGTTTATTTCGGTTTTTCAATTGTGGATAGCAAGTTCATAATTCTTGTTTAGAAGCATTATTTATATTCAGCCTAAATTTTAGCCTTAGATTAGACATGTTTTGTAAGTCGTGAAACTAAAGCTAGAATTTCAAAGCGAATGACCAATTCTGATTTTTCATTTTCAAATCTTTTTCTTAGAAAGAAAACAATTCTGAGAACAATAACATAAATAAAGGACATCCCATTTAATAAAAGCTATTTGGTTTGCGGGCGGCTCCAGAGAGTTAACTGAGAAAGCAAAAATATTTATTCAGTCTAACATAAAATTTAAAAAAATTAAGAAAACATAGGCCACCTCACATTTTGAAACTTTTTATCATTTTCAAGGAATATGTAGATTAACATTATTTGTTTCGTGACCTGGCATTTGAATGCTTTGTTCTACTATACTTCTATTTCTTTAAATATTAAAGATAAAATTGAAGGATATTCATTCTTTATTCATTGGTTGATACTGTCGATTGATTGCAAGTATTTGTTTAGTTTTTACTAAGCTATGACAGAAAAAAGTTCAATTTCACGTTTTTGACATAGTTCTCACTTAAAAAACGGTTCTGTTTTTTGTTTCAACAGGTTTCCACTCCCCTTGAGTAGTGTGTTCACAAAAGCTTGAATAAAACAACTTTCTCGGAAAAATTCCTGCTCAGTTCGAGCGGAAAGCCAATAACAATCCATAAACACGCCTCTTTCGTGAAAAACGAAAAACCAATACACAATTAAGATGGCCCGGGAAAGTGGGAGGTGAACTCCATCTAGAGCAGCTGAACGAGCCATATACCCAAAACGCTCGTACATATCCAAGAGTTGGACGGAGAGATGGGAACCACACGACCTTTGACATTTGAAGTTCGTAAAACAACGATGTTCTTCCGAGCTGAGCCAGACCTGGGCCAAAACGAAGACGTTATAGTAGATATTGCCAAACTGCTGTTGCTGTATCCTGTTGCTTCGGTTTTGCCGGAGAAAGTTGATGGAAAAATTTGGACATTCCGCACCCCCGGAATTCGATGGGAGCTTGGTGAGAAAATGCTGCTGCTGATTAACTGATACGGTGAGAAAAATAAGGACCAAAGATGCGTTGAAAGTTTTAGCGCCAACGACCATTCGCAGCCAATTTGATTGCTGCTGAAGCTTTGACAAATCGAATATTGGGTCCGGATTCAAACGTCTGGCGGGGGCCGAAGTGAATGACAAATCTTTGCGGACCTTTTCGAAAGAAAAAAAAATCAGTTAAATGCCAGGTCACGTTTCAAAGAAATAATTTGGATCTGCCCACACAACATAAAAGGATTAATTCAAATTTCCATGTAAACTTCAATGGGAATACAACCCTCGTTGAGATTAGACAGTTGATAAGGTGGACCTTTGTTTGCTGAAATTTCAGTGGAATAATTGATGTATTGAATTTCTTGTGATCGTTTTACTGTTTGTTTTGCCGTTAATATTTATGCGAACCTTTTTTTTAACTCTCTGGAGCCATCAGCGTTCATTTTGCTCATGAAATGTTGATAACTACACTAAATAAAATTACCTATTTTTTAATAATAGCCTATTGAAAAATTCTATCAGAAAAAAACCTTTAAAAAATCAGATTTAGGAATTTGGTTAAAGAATAATATTAAAGAAAATGCCCCTTCTAAATGATACGAATTTTTTTCATAATTACAATTTTTGTTTTTCTTTTCATCCGATACCGTCAACAGGGGCAACATGCAACAATGTTCAACTTCAATGGCTTCTAAAAAACTTATGTTCACAGCTAATTCTACCCCTTATGCATCAAAAGTTTTAAGGATGATGGGACATCAAATTGGCGTATTTAGAAAAATTATTGGTTTCTTTAGTTATTTTTAATATTCTGAAAACATGTGATTTTTACCCTCCTTAGAAAATGGGGTAACATGCATCAAACTTTGTTTTTAATGAAAAATCTTATGAACACGTATGAAAATTTATAGTTTTTAATATATTTGCGATGCCTTAAAGACCATAACGCATGAAAACATCAATTGCAGAAGTTTTTTGTTCTGTAAAAACGAATTTTTTCTGAAAATAAGGATGCTGCATACATTTAGGGGATAAATAATACTACGAAAAAATCTACAAGCTCAAATCATAAAAATCAATGTTTGAATGAATGAAATTGCAACGTCAATTCAACCTCTTCGCTGAGTGGTGTGACATTAACTGCCTGCCATTAAACCGCAGCAAATGTGCAATCATCAGCTTTTCTCGTAAGCGGCAGCCTTTAATTGCGGAGTACTTCCTCGGAGACGAACCCATCGCACGTGTGAACCACGTTAACGATCTTGGCGTAATCCTAGATCAGCGCCTGGAATTCAAGGCACACACCAACTATGTGATTGACAAAGCATCCAGAAGCCTCGGTTTCATTTTTAGAGTGGCGAAGGACTTCAAGGACGTGTATTGCTTGAAAAGCTTATACTGCAGCATTGTTCGTTCCATCCTTGAATACGCTTCAGCTGTCTGGTGTCCCTACTACCAGAACGGTGTCGATCGGCTCGAGACCATTCAGCGGCGATTCTTGCGATATGCCCTTAGACACCTGAACTGGCAAGACCCTTTTCGCTTGCCTAGCTACGAAAATCGATGCCGCCTCATAGATATCGACACCCTTCAAGCCCGCAGACAAGCAACACGTGCCTCATTTGTCGCCGACCTCCTGACATCGCGAATCGACTGTCCCACGCTATTGGAGGCTATTCCGCTTAGTGTACGACCCCGTGGATTCAGGAATCAGGATCTTCAATTGTACATTCCCTTTCGAATGAACAATTACGGAGCTAACAGCGCCCTCATCGGTGCAATGAAATCTTTCAACCGTTTTTCGGTGCATTTTGACTTCGACATTTCGAGGGATGTTTTCCGAAGAAAAGTGATTAGGGCCTTGAGATCCCCATAGTTAGATTTAAATGTTTTGTTTTTAACCTTAATTTTAAGTAATCATTGGGATCAACATGTGATCCGTTGATCAGAAATAAATAAATAAATAAATAAAAAAATTTCAATTTTTACAAACGCGTGATGCAGAACATTCATATTCCAGTTCATGGAAACGAGATTTACAAGGTGTTTCTTTGATTTGCGTTTTGTTGCACCCCAGACACCTAACTGAATTGTATAATATTTATTTTAAAAAATGAGTGATTGTTCGAAAAATATTTTTACATCAACAGTATTGATATAGCAGGAGGAAGCCAGTGAAAAGTTTGTAGGTAATATTATCAAGCCAATCCGTCATACTGGGTAAAGTTTTTTACGGCATCGAAAAATGTTAAAATTTGTACATTTATTGCTTGATCTTTAAAATTTCATATAAAAATTAAAACATGCTACTTTTCGACAGCTTTTAAATTTTTGAGAAAAAACTACAAACTTGTTGCCTAAAAAACATTCTTCAGCAATTTTGATAGATTTTTTTAGACAAAAGTGTTTTTAAGCAGGATTTAGAAATATTTTTTTTCAGAAATAAATACAATTTGTCACCAAAAACATAAGTGACAATCGAATTCACAATTCCATCTTCGTATAATTAAAGACAACGAAATTTCTAAACGTTTATTTTTGATCAAAATCTAATTTTCAATCAAAATATCCCTACAGTTTATCAGTTTATTTCATTGTCTACAACCAGGATTGTGTTTTTGTTGCTCCTCTCGAATGCGCCTTAATTCGGTTGCCAGGAGTCGTCGTTGAAGCAAACGGGAAAAAAACACCAGCATGTCAGAGCATTTTGTTTGACAGTGCGTGGGCGTATAGAAATATATTATACTTTCCTTTGTCCCGTTCCGGCGCTGCTCTTGGTGTTCTTTGTTGGACCGACACGATGTGGATGCCGGTTGTTTTTGGTTGCTCTGTTGCGCTTCTGCTGGCCTATTAAGTCTGCTGTTGAGAAAAATGGTTGCCGGCTTTTGTTGCCATCCGATGGGACTTTCATGCCGACGGACGACCACGACGACTACAGGAGAAAAAAGTTACCGATTACGCCGCGTGCCTTGGCGGAAATCAATTTTCATCATGATTAACGATGAAAAGGCGCGGGTAATTTGAAAACAGAAATGTGCGCGTATGTTGTCGGGAAGAAAATAGGTACCTCTCTTTGAGTTCAAATATAACTGTTGTGACACTTAGAAATTTCGTGACCGGACAGTAAAAAGGGATTCAATCGTTTTTGGAACAAAGAGTAACATAAATGGTTGAATTTTAGTATTTTAAATTAGTTGATTGGAATTTGTAAATCAGGAAACCGATCATACCGGTAAAACCGATATTAAATATTTCGTACCCATAAACCTTTCCTTGCCATACGTTGGCTTTGTTGGCATGATTGAGAACTAACTCTAACAACATTGTTTTGGGGCTTCCTCCCTTTTTCC